>NC_083594.1:56247615-56257615 GCF_027579695.1 Neoarius graeffei | reverse complement strand
ATGTTTTGTGGATAGATGAGACCAAAATAGAACTTTTTGGTTTAAATAAGAAGCATTATGTTTGGAGAAAGGAAAACACTGCATTCCAGCATAAGAACCTTATCCCATCTGTGAAACATGGTGGTGGTAGTATCATGGTTTGGGCCTGTTTTGCTGCATCTGGGCCAGGACGGCTTACCATCATTGATGGCACAATGAATTCTGAATTATACCAGCGAATTCTAAAGGAAAATGTCAGGACGTCTGTCCATGAACTGAATCTCAAGAGAAGGTGGGTCATGCAGCAAGACAACGACTCTAAGCACACAAGTTGTTCTACCAAAGAATGGTTAAAGAAGAATAAAGTTAATGTTTTGGAATGGCCAAGTCAAAGAACTGACCTTAATCCAATGGAAATGTTGTGGAAGGACCTGAAGCGAGCAGTTCGTGTGAGGAAACCCACCAACATCCCAGAGTTGAAGCTGTTCTGTACTGAGGAATGGGCTAAAATTCCTCCAAGCCGGTGTGCAGGACTGATCAACAGTTACCGCAAACGTTTAGTTGCAGTTATTGCTGCACAAGGGGGTCACACCAGATACTGAACGCAAAGGTTCACATACTTTTGCCTCTCACAGATATGTAATATTGGATCATTTTCCTCAACAAATAAATGACCAAGTATAATTGTGGCAGTGGGGGCATGGTCAAGCATCGGTCTGTGACCGGAGGGCGGAGTCAAGGAAGGTAAGTGGCAGAATCACTGCACCTGATGTCAATTAACATGTGTTTGTGTGTTTTCCCCAGTGACCGTGCCCTATATAAGGAGAGAGAGAGCAGAGGAAGAGAGCTCTCTCCCCAATGAGACGACCTGTGTGTGTGTGCGTGTGTGGCTGGGAGAGTTTAAAAAGTCACTGAAAAGTGCTAATAAAGAGGGTTTTTTTAAACTCAGTTCTGGCCTGCCGTTCTTCTGTGCTCCACCCGCCCATCTGAACTTCTACAGTGGTGCCGAAACCCGGGCATTCAGAGAACAGAGAAGAACAGCCCCATGGAGTCCTCTCCCTTCGCGGACCTGGTCCACGCCCTCGCCACAGCCCAGCAGAGCCAGCACCAGGCACTGGTCACCCTCCGGAAGGAGCAGGAGCAAAGGTTCGAGGCCCTGGTGCTGGTGCAGCAGGAAGATCGTCAGGCGTTCCGGCAACTCCTCGCGTCAGCGGGGTCCACCACCTCCACCGCCGCGGGCCCTCCCCACCTCACCCTAATGAAGATGGCCCGCACAACGACCCCGAGGCCTTCCTCGCGCTCTTTGAACAAACAGCAGAGGCCTTGGGCTGGCTGGTGGAACAGAGCGTGGCGCACCTCCTCCTGAAGCTGGCCGCGCTACAGCTCCCTGGCGACAACTGGCTGGTCTACACAGACCTCTGCCGGGCCGTCTTCCAGCGTGTGGGGTGCACCCCAGAACAACATCAACAGCGCTTCCGCGCTCTGTGCCTGGAGGAGATCGGCCAGCCATTCGCATTTGGCCAGCAATTCTGGCATGCCTGCCGGTGGTGGCTGAGGGCTGACAACCGCGATGCCGAGGGAATCGTCGATCTGGTGGTACTGGAACAGTTCATCGCCCGACTACCCGAAGGGACCGCGGAGTGGGTCCAGTGCCATCGCCCGGCATCGCTGGATCAGGCCATCGAGCTGGCAGAGGACCATTTGGCGGCTGTTCCGACAGCAGGACAGCAGACCTCCTCTTCTCCCCTCTCCTCTCTCTCTCTCTCCCCCTCCCCTTCTGCATCTCGTCCTCGCCCCGTTCCCCCACCACGGAGGCGGGGGCCAGCTCCACCCCAGCTGGCCTGCCGCACCCGCGGTGCCCTACCGTTTCCCACTTCCGTGTCTGTCTCTTCCCCCCCTCAGGTGAGTGAGCCCAAGAGTGCCAGTGCAGAGAGAGAGCCCGGGCCGGTTTGCTGGCACTGCGGGGAGCCAGGGCACCTCCAGCAGCAGTGCTCGGCAATGGAGGTGGGCATGGTGGTCCGGATCCCTGACGTATCAGGAACCACCCTCTATCGGGCTGGAGCGTATCGCATACTGGTGAGTGTCCAAGGGGATACATATCAGGCTTTGGTGGACTCTGGCTGTAATCAGACCTCAATCCACCAAAGGCTTGGTGCAAGACGAGGCATTGGGGAGAGCACAATTGGTGAAGGTGTTGTGTGTGCACGGGGATGTTCACAACTACCCTTTAGTGTCGGTCCACATTCTATTTCGAGTGGAAAAATTTAGTGTAAAGGCGGTGGTTAATCCTCGCCTTACCCACTCGATAATTTTGGGGACTGATTGGCCAGGATTTGGGGAATTAATGACTCATTTAGTGAAGAGTGGGTCCTGCCGTAGTTCAGCGGGGGGAGGTCCCGGTGTGGCATTGGCGGGAGCAGCTGTCACAGAGCCGTCTACGTCATCACCGCGTCAGAGCGAGGAGCTGCTGGCTCCTCCTCCCTCTCTCGGGGAATCCCTTGTGAATTTCCCATTAGAACAGTCACGGGACGAGACTCTGCGGCATGTGTTTGACCAAGTGAGAGTAATCGATGGTCAAACGCTCCAGCCAAACACCACCCCATCCTTCCCCTATTTCTCCATTATGAGAGATAGATTATACCCCTCGCCTCTCCATAACAGCTGATCAGGTGTTGAAGGAGCTGAGGAGGATCAAGACAAGGAAAGCTGCTGGCCCTGATGGTATCAACTCCAGACTGCTTAAGGACTGTGCAGATCAGCTCTGTGGGATTCTTCTGTACATTTTCAACCTGAGCCTCAGTCTGGAGAAAGTTCCACTTCTGTGGAAAACATCATGTGTGGTTCCAGTTCCCAAGACTGTGCACCCCAGGGAGCTCAACCACTTTCAGCCAGTAGCTTTAACGTCTCACCTAATCAAGATCATGGAGAGGATTGTTCTCTCCCACCTCCCACACCTGGTGAACAGCGAGATGGACCCCCTGCAGTTTGCATATCGACCGGGCATTGGTGTGGATGACGCTGTCATTTACCTGCTACACCGGTCACTTTTGCATCTGGAAGGCACTGGGAGCACTGTGAGAATCATGTTCTTTGACTTCTCCAGTGCTTTCAACACAATCCAGCCATCACTGCTTAGGGGGAAGCTGGAGGGAGCTGGTGTCAACTGCCACCTGGCTGCATGGATCATCGACTACCTCATTAACAGGCCGCAGTATGTGAGGCTCCGCGACTGTGTCTGATGTGGTAGTCTGCAGCACAGGGGCTCCACAGGGTACAGTGCTCTCTCCTTTCCTCTTTACACTTTACACATCTGACTTCAGCTACAACACAGACAGCTGCCACCTCCAGAAGTTCTCAGATGATACAGCCATTGTTGGACATGTGTCAGAGGGGTACGATCTGGAGTACAGATAGGTCATCACCAACTTTGTCGCCTGGTGCAAACTGAACCACCTGCGCATCAACACCAGCAAGACAAAGGAGGTGGTGATCGATTTCAGAAGGACAGTTCCTCAAATTGCACCACTGAACATCCAGGGTTTGGACATTGAGATCGTGGAGGAGTACAAATACCTGGGTGTTCACCTCAACAACAAACTGGACTGGACTAACAACACAGATGTCCTGTACAAGAAGGGCCAAAGTCGTCTCCACCTCTTGAGACTGAGGTCTTTTGGTGTGTGCAGGACACTGCTTAGGACTTTTTATGACTCTGTGGTAGCATCAGCGATTTTCTACGCTGTGGTCTGCTGGGGCTGTGGAAGTTCAGAGAGGGACAGGAAGAAACTTAATAAACTGGTCAGAAGGGCTGGCTCAGTCTTGGACTGTCCTCTGGACTCCACTGAGGTGGTGGGTGAGAGGAGGATGTTAGCCAAGCTGACCTCAATCATGGATAACCCCTCTCACCCCCTACATGAGGCTATGGGGGCTTTAAGCAGCTCTTTAAGTAGTAGACTGCTACACCCGTGGTGTAAGAAGGAGAGATACCGCAGGTCATTCATACCTGCTGCTGCTGTCAGACTGTATAACACCCACAACTTGTAATGTAGCACCAATAACCTGTTTGTTGTTATATTTGCACTATTTCACCACTACTACCTCTGCCATCTCTAATCGATGCAATTATTATGTGCAATAATATAGGCCCTAAACTATTTTTATGCATACTTATATATATATATATATATATATATATATATATATATATATATATATATATATATATATATATATATATAAACATTATTTATGTATATATGTGTGTATATATACAGAGTCTACCTATAATATGCAATTTTTCCGAGCCTCTCAATAAGGCAATTTTCCTATACTTTTTCAAGGTAGATAATGCAAATAGCCCTCTGTATTTAATCCTTTGTTTGGCTAATTTTTATTTCAGTTTTATTTGTTATCTGTTTGACATTTTCTTGCTACTGTAACACGTGAATTTCCGCGATGTGGGATGAATAAAGTGAATCTAATCTAATCTAATCTAATCTAATCTAATCTAATCTAATCTAATCTAATCTAATCTAATACTGAGTGACGCAGGACACTCAGATGAAGGAGCCGATTACACAACTTTTGATTCCAAAGAGCCGCCGGGAATTGGTATTCCAGGCAGCTCACTTTAATCCCATGGCTGGACACTTGGGGCAGGATAAGACACTAGCCCGAATAATGGCCCTGTTCTATTGGCCAGGGATTCGCGGCGATGTCTGTAGGTGGTGTACGGCGTGCTGCGAATGCCAGTTAGTAAATCCAGCGGCCATTCCAAAAGTGCCTTTACGCCCTCTACCATTAATCGAGACCCCGTTTGAAAGAATTGGGATGGATCTCGTCGGGCCATTAGATCGGTCAACACGGGGGTATCGCTTTATTTTAGTTCTGGTGGACTATGCAACGCAATACCCGGAAGCAGTGCCTCTTTGCAATATCTCAGCACACAGTATTACGGAGGCGCTCTTCCACGTCATCTCCCAAGTCAGAACCCCCAAAGAGATTCTGACTGATCAAGGCACTTCATTTATGTCACGCACACTGAGCAAACTGTATGGGTTATTGTGAATTAAGCTGATCCGTACCAGCGTTTATCACCCACAAACGGACGGTTTAGTCGAACGGTTCAATTGTACACTCAAGAATATAATTAAAAAGTTTGTTTGCGAGGACGCATGCAATTGGGATAAATGGCTCGAACCCCTGTTATTTGCAGTGCGAGAGGTCCCACAAGCCTCCACAGGGTTCTCCCCATTCGAATTATTATATGGGCGTAAGCCGCGTGGCATCCTAGATGTACTGCGGGAAAATTGGGAGGAGGGACCTTCCCCGAGCAAAAATGAAATTCAATACATTATTGACCTGTGCGCAAAACTCCACACACTCACACACCTAACCCAGGAGAATTTGCGGCAGGCCCAAGAACGGCAAACCCGCCTGTACGACAGGGGTACGCACCTTAGGGAGTTCACACTGGTGTTAGGACTGGGACTGTTTTGGCCTCTAGAGGCCGCTGTCATTTCCTTTTCTGGTCATGTTTGTTTTGGCCTCTAGAGGTCACTACTGTGTTCTGTGTTTTGTGTTTGTCTTATTGCCTGTTTCCTGCCCCGCCCTGTCCTTAATTAGTTTGTGTATTTATACCCCTGAGTTCAGTCCTCTTGTCACGGAGTCTTTGTGCTGTTATGTTTAGCTCCAGTTACCTCTGTACCGTGTTCCTTGCCTTTGTCTTTTTGGTTTTGCACTTTGCTTTTCTTTTTGGACTTTTGGACTTAGCATTTACTGTTTTTTGGATCTTCTGAGTGTTGGTATTTTTGTCTTTTCTTTTCTGGTTTTTTTGTTTTTGTTTTGACTTTGAACTTTTGGATATTTTTTATTTATTCCCTTCATCTTCTGAGCGTTTTGGATTATTTCTTTTGGACTGTATATAGTGTAAATAAACCTTTTGATACTTTTCTACTTCCGCCTCACACCTCTGCATTTGAGTCATCCCCCTGGTGGCCTAGTGGGGGTTTGCTGGATTATCACACCAGCGAACCAGGTTCGAATCCCAGCAAAACGCTAACAGAAAGACTCTGTCATGACCGATTCAGCAGAGGCTGCTTCAACTGTCTACCCGGCCAACTTTCAAGGAATTATGGCAGCTTTGACATGCTTTGGAGTGACCATGGATGCTCATGGACGAATGCTCACCAGCCAACGTGAGGCCCTTGCTCGCCACGAGGAACTGCTTCAGCAAATTGGGAAAACCCTGGCACAGCTGACACCTCTGCCTGCATCTCCTCATCCTGATCTGGCTCCCACTCCAGTGCCTCCCGCCACGCTGTCTCCTTCACCTCGTGAACCCAGCCTTCCTGCACCACAGAGGTATGACGGCAAGCATACCGGCCTTCCACAGGACATCGTCTCTGACTGGGGGCCCAGTTCTCCTCCCGAGTGTGGCACGGCTTCTGCAAGCTCATCGGGGCCACTGCCAGCCTCTCCTCTGGGTTCCACCCCCAGTCCAATGGCCAGACGGAGAGGCTCAACCAAGACCTGGAAACCACCCTGTGAGGCCTGGCTATGGATAACCCGACATCGTGGAGCACCTGGCTGCCATGGGCTGAGTACGCCCACAACACCCTGCAGTCATCGGCCACCAAGCTGTCGCCGTTCCAGTGCCAATTCGGGTTCCAGCCACCTCTGTTCCCGGACCAGGAGGAGGACGCTGGGGTGCCCTCGGTCAACTAATACGTGAGATGGTGTCGCAAGACCTGGAGCAAGGTCAGGAGGACACTCATCCAGACCTCCAGTACCAACCAGACTCAGGCCAACCGCCATAGGAGACCTGCCCACACTTTCCGCCCTGGGCAGCGGGTTTGGCTGTCCACCAAGGACCTTCCGCTGCGGGTGGAGAACCGCAAGCTTGCTCCTCGCTACATTGGCCCCTTCAAGGTTGTACGCAGAGTTAACCCTGTCTCCTACCAGCTCCAGTTACCACGTACGCTAAGGATTAACCCCACATTCCATGTTTCCCTGTTGCGGCCCGTACTGACGTCCACGTATGCCCCTGCCCCTAGGAACTCCCCGCCCCCCCGCATCTTCCAGGGTCAGACTGTTTTCACCGTGCGCCGCCTGCTGGACTCCCGCCGGGTTCGCGGGGGTCTCCAATATCTTGTGGACTGGGAGGGCTATGGCCCTGAGGAGCGCTGCTGGGTCCCAGCTCGGGACATACTAGACAAAGAACTTTGTCGGGACTTCCATTCGGCCCATCCTGATTGTCCTGGGAACGTCAGGAGACGCTCCTGGGGGGGGGTCCTGTTAGGACTGGGACTGTTTTGGCCTCTAGAGGCCGCTGTCATTTCCTTTTCTGGTCATGTTTGTTTTGGCCTCTAGAGGTCACCACTGTGTTCTGTGTTTTGTGTTTGTCTTATTGCCTGTTTCCTGCCCCGCCCTGTCCTTAATTAGTTTGTGTATTTATACCCCTGAGTTCAGTCCTCTTGTCACGGAGTCTTTGTGCTGTTATGTTTAGCTCCAGTTACCTCTGTACCGTGTTCCTTGCCTTTGTCTTTTTGGTTTTGCACTTTGCTTTGCTTTTTGGACTTTTGGACTTAGCATTTACTGTTTTTTGGATCTTCTGAGCGTTGGTATTTTTGTCTTTTCTTTTCTGGTTTTTTGGCTTTTGTTTTGACTTTGAACTTTTGGATATGTTTTATTTTTTCCCTTCATCTTCTGAGCGTTTTGGATTATTTCTTTTGGACTGTATATAGTGTAAATAAACCTTTTGATACTTTTCTACTTCTGCCTCACGCCTCTGCATTTGAGTCATCCCCCTGGTGGCCTAGTGGGGGTTTGCTGGATTATCACACCAGCGAACCAGGTTCGAATCCCAGCAAAACCCTAACAACTGGGAGATAAATTACTCATACTGTTGCCCACATCGAGCTCCAAATCAGTCGCCAAGTGGCAAGGACCCTTTGAGGTCACACGGCGAGTCGGGGACGTTGACTATGAGGTGAGGCGAACGGACAGGGGTGGGGCGCTACAGATTTATCACCTCAATCTGCACAAACTCTGGAACGAGGAGGTCCCCGTGGTGTTGGTGTCGGTGGTTCCGGAGAAGGTGGAGCTGGGGCTGGAGGTTCAAAAAGGAACATTGACATCGCTTACCTCTCCGGTCCCCTGTGGAGACCACCTCTCCCCGACCCAACTCACGGAGGTTGCCCAGTTGCAGACCGAATTTTCGGACGTGTTCTCGCCCCTGCCCAGCTGCACCCGCCTCATAGAACACCACATTGAGACACCCCCGGGGGTGGTAGTGCGCAGCCGCCCTTACAGGCTACCCAAACACAAGAAAAAGGTGGTTCGGGAAGAATTCAACGCCATGCTCGAAATGGGCATCGTTGAGGAGTCCCACAGTGACTGGAGCAGCCTGGTGGTCTTGGTTCCCAAGGCCGACAGGTCGGTCCGGTTCTGTGTGGACTATAGAAAAGTCAACACGGTGTCTAAATTCGATGCGTACCCAATGCCTTGTATTGATGAGTTGCTGGATTGACTAGGCACGGCTTGCTTTTATTCGACACTGGATTTAACAAAGGGTTATTGGCAGATCCCCTTGACTCCACTATCCCGAGAAAAAACTGCCTTTTCCACACCATTTGGCTTACACCAATTTGTCACACTTCCTTTTGGGCTGTTTGGGGCGCCCGCTACATTCCAGCGGCTTATTGTCAGGGTCCTCCGCCCCCACACCACCTATGCGGCCGCATACTTAGATGATATTATAATCTATAGTAATGACTGGCCGCAGCATCTACAACACCTGAGGACCATCCTTAGGTCGCTGAGGCGAGCGGGTCTCACGGCCAACCCGAAGAAGTGTGCAATTGGGCGGGTGGAAGTACAGTATCTGGGCTTCCACTTGGGCAATGGGCAGGTGCGTCCCCAAATTAATGACAGCAGCGATTGCGGCCTGCCCGAGGCCCAAGACCAAAAAGGGGGTGAGACAGTTCCTGGGGCTGGCTGGCTACTATCGTAGGTTTATACCTAATTATTCAGACGTCACCAGCCTGCTGACTGATCTCACTAAAAAGGGGGCACCAGATCCAGTCCAGTGGACGGAGCAATGCCAGCAGGCTTTCTCTGAGGTGAAGGCTGCACTGTATGGGGGGCCACTGTTACACTCCCCTGACTTTTCTCTCCCCTTTATGTTGCAGATGGACGCGTTGGACAGAGGGCTGGGGGCTGTTCTGTCCAAGGAGGTGGAGGGGGAGGATCGCCCCGTGCTGTATATCAGCAGAATGCTGTCAGTGTGGGAGGGGCGCTACAGCACAATAGAGAAAGAGTGCTTGGCCATCAAGTGGGCGGTCCTTGCCCTCCGCTACTACCTGCTGGGATGCCCTTTCACCCTCTGTTTGGACCACGCGCCCCTCCAGTGGCTCCACCGCATGAAGGATGCCAACGCGTGGATCACCAGTTGGTATCTGGCACTCCAGCCCTTTAACTTCAAGGTGATCCACAGGCCGGGGGCACAGATGGTCGTGGTGGACTTCCTCTCCCGTTGGGGGGGGGGAGTCGGCTGCAGGCCGGATGGCTGCCCGGCCTGAGTCGGGCAGTGGGGGTATGTGGCAGCGGGGGCGTGGTCAAGCGTCGGTCTGTGACCGGAGGGCGGAGTCAGGGAAGGTAAGTGGCAGAATCACTGCACCTGATGTCAGTTAACATGTGTTTGTGTGTCTCCCCCAGTGACAGTGCCCTATATAAGGAGAGAGAGAGCAGAGGAAGAGAGCTCTCTCCCCAACGAGACGTCCTGTGTGTGTGCGTGTGTGTGTGGCTGGGAGAGTTTAAAAAGTCACTGAAAAGTGCTAATAAAGAGGGTTTTTTTAACTCAGTTCTGGCCTGCCGTCCTTCTGTGCTCCACCCACCCGTCCGAACTTCTACAATAATATTTTTGTCTCATTTGTTTAACTGGGTTCTCTTTATCTACTTTTCGGACTTGTGTGAAAATCTGATGATGTTTTAGGTCATATTTATGCAGAAATATAGAAAA